>NC_056726.1:849538289-849540789 GCF_019279795.1 Protopterus annectens | reverse complement strand
ACACAATCCCCTTTTTTGCACACGATCCCTTTTAGTATGCACACGGCACCACAAGGCTATTACTGCCTCACTAATTTACCATATGTAACTGCGATTGTAATGTTAATGAAAATGCACACAGCACCCTGCTTGTTCACACTTTACTATTGGAAAGGAACTGTTGTTAATTTAAATGGCCTGCTAGAACTCATGTATATAAAGGAAGTGAAAATGGTTGCTCATACTTATGAAACATGTCTTTCTGAAGAAGTCTTGATAATAAATAAGACGAAAGCGCTAAAGTTCTACAAGAGTTGGTGTGATTTACTATTTTTTTGAATGCTTTTATTGTCACAAAGTTCAGTTCTTAGTTAAAATTTCTTCTCTTCGTTCAATTTTTTTGAGTGCGGTTAATTTTAGTTGTAAGTCTTCTACTCAAATTAATGACAGTATGGCAGGAAACATAGCACCCAACTCAGGCTCTAGTAGCCAACTGAAGACAGAAGCAACCAGGAGCAGGACACCAATTGATCCAACAACAGTTCTTACAAAATTATCGGAAGGAATTTGTTTGGCGCAGGATCTCTTCAAGGACCTAAACAGTAGACCTTTAACACCTACAAATGAAAGGATCACCAGGGACCACACTGAACCCCCGGACCACTCTGGACCCAGGACCACAATTAACAACAGAACTGGGACAGAAATAAGGACCACACAGGCTCTTGACCTGATACTCACGCAGACTGAAATTAATCCCTTCTGTTGCCCGGTCGAATACAGCAGCACAACTGGAGTACAGTCAAAACAGAGGGGTCTCACAGAGCGCCAGGTCTCTGATTACCAGATTCGAGAGACTGATTAAAACCTACAAAAACTTGGAGCATGACAACTTCTATCTGGAAAGGTATTTAGAGCTGGATATAGTCCCACAGGGTCTCAGGTGTAACAAATTTCCTAACAGGACTACTCCAAACTCTCAGCTTCACAAAGAACTGGTCAAAATATATAATGACTCTGGGATAGCAGCTATCAAAGCACTCATCCAAAGTAATACTGAGAGTATGGCCACCTACAAGTCTAAAATAGATGATCTGCAAACACGCATCCTGCAGGATCCCACATTTACTGACTTTGCGGAAATGTGGGACAATGTACCGCACAAAATTACTAGGCATGTGGTGACACTGATTGAGCATAAAGAAAGGCAAATTGCTTAGGGACATTAAACAATATGAGGAAGGAAAAGCATACCCGATCAGGCCCACGCTCCTTACACACATGGAGAAGGCCAGACAGATATCCCACAACCAATCCGTTGTCCTCAACCGAACTAAGGCCTACGACAGAATTACAAGAACCCACAAATGGACCCAACACACCAGAGGTGGATAGACTCCTCATCACATTCAGCCCACTAGCAGGAGTAGTTCCCAGATGATGGTACATACTCCTCCTAGGGACAGCCAAGACCAGAAATGCCTCTCCAGAATCAGCCAACACAGAGATCCAGACACCAGTGAATGTGACCACTATGACAACAATGAGGACAACAAGAATACAAACTGCAGGACACGGACAGTGCGATCAATCAAGGGAGGTTTATCAGACCCACAAGCGAGCGACCAGTCTTCCAACAACAGCACAAGTGGCAACAACAATGTTTTTTATCTTCAGCAGGACTCACAGAACCAGGACTTATACCAGGTTTCAGACCTGGGGGTAATGAGCGAAACTGGAACCACAACACCAACAATATTGAGGAAGGAGGGAACAACAATCACAGGGGAAGAAGGAAGTGGGAGCGGGATACAATACTAGTATTACTGGGATGGACCACCCTGATCACCCTCCCATTCACTGATACCAGCACCTGATAGCACTGACTTCAGGTCTCCAGCAGGTAGGTGACATCTTTTAACCTCACCACGAGTTTTCTGAGGAAAAGCCATCATAAGGTACTGAAGAAGGCTTTTCTTTCATCCCAGCAGAGAGCCAACCACGGCATGGATGTTATCCTGGACCTCAAGTGCTACGTGAGAAAGTTACAACTAAAATTAGATATACAACAATATGAAGAGGAAGATAACAGACCCCTTACCATGAAGAGCCTGTACACTCCTGCACTCTCCAACACACTGAGCCTCTTTGCGAGTACCTGCGAAAGGGATATCAGGAAATTCCTTTCTGATAAGCCCTCTGCAAAGGGGCACAACCTGAACAGGGAAGAAAGACAGGCTTTGAAGGAACTGAGTCAGGAAAAATCCCTACGGATCATGAAAGCTGACAAGGGATCCGGGATAGTAGTGATGGAGCAGGAGAGATATATCCAAGCACTTGAAGCATCCCTCATGAATAACCAGTTCTACAAAAAGGTCAACATCAACCAGGTACAACTAAACTTTAAACAAATTGACAACCTACTGTTGGAACTGTACCTCAGGGATGAGATCTCTCAAGGCGAAAAAGACTTCATGCAGGTCATGACACCCAGCCTTGGGAAATTTTCGGAATCCCCAAG